>NC_086447.1:760343186-760345686 GCF_028390025.1 Pseudophryne corroboree
AATATAGTAGTGCGTCCTGTCACCCCCCACCCTGCGTCAGTACAAAGCAGCAGCCCTGGAGCCCTGGGTGGCAGATTGGAGAAATCTAGTGCAAGGAGAGGAGCATTGGAAAAGCCACGGGGTGACTGGATGTTACAAGACTGACAAGGCAATGACATCCTTTTCTGTGTATTGGGGGACAGAACTACATGTTATCTGTTAGGATCAGTGAAGTGAGAGACGCTAAGTAGTTTAAAACGACCGGTTAACAATAGACAAGTGATAGGAACATAGCAGGTTATAGCATCACATTCAAAGAGTATTGTTCACAAATCAGACCCATTCCTTCCCCTATTCTCTCTCCCCACAGGAGGCTTTTATGTGGTAATGAAACACATTTCATGCTCCCTTCTCAACGTGTGTGTCCTTGCAGCATGTGCACTGGAGGCTCTGCCGCTGGATCCTGCTTCTTCTTTTTTTTCCTAACCAGTTGAACAATGTGGATTTTAAGAAGGATTTGAATGTTACATTCAAGCTATCAGTCCACGGACGCGTGGGAAAAGTAATGGTTGCAGATCATATTTTCATTGCTGTATGAATACCTGATCTGCAATCGGGCACATATTCTCTGTCCTGGGCTTTTTTTTTTTTTTTCTGCAATATTATAACTTTTGTTATAACGATTATTAGATTTGTTCCCGGTAACGGCCATCTCTGTACAAACGATAACACAGGGTCAAACTCTTGAAATAAATCTACCTCCCGAGTCCCGGGTCACATCATTCGAATGATAGACGCTGTGCTATAATAACGCAATGTATAATGCCACATTTACCTACATACTGCAAAAATAAAAATGCGATTATTTACTACTACTACTACTACTACTACTACTACTACTACTACTACTACCTGTACTACCAGCAGTACATTAGAGAATATGATTAATAAGAGATGTGATAGATAGATAGATAGATAGATAGATAGATAGATAGATAGATAGATAGATAGATAGATAGATAGATAGATAGATAGATAGATCGATCGATCGTAAGCTTGCGACCAGGGCCCTCTTCTATGTCTGTTTATACCCATGGCACTAGATAGATAGATAGATAGATAGATAGATAGATAGATAGATAGATAGATAGATAGATAGATAGATCGATAGATAACGATGTGCTTGCATTTGTGTTCAATGTTATCAATGTAATAGGAAACTTCACAAAAATAGAAATTCGACTTCTATATCGTGTATTGACAAAAATGGTATTTAAGTATTTTAGGTATATTGGAAGGACACGATTTGTTTTCACTATAGTAAAGCTCTATTTGAACCTTATTCAGTTACATTTCAATGTAGCAATTTAAACAATTAAATAGATCTGCATTATATAACAAAGAACCACATATTGTTTTGGCACAACTCCTTATGTTCTTATTTAGTCTGAGACACAGCTGTAAGAAATTCATGCTGCTGCGAGCGCTCTGTAGAATTTCATATGGATAATGCACACATAATAAATTATATTTAAAAAATAAATAAACCCATTGATTATCGTATAGGTGTGAAAATGAGAAATAATTAATAGCAAATATGTGCCCTTTCAATCTTCTACTAAGTGGTTGTTAATGTATTGTTTTGCTCAATTGCAATCAAATACCTTTGTTTGACAATGTCTGGAAATGACAGAGTGTCTCTAACCAAAAATGCATTTCTTTAACCTGGCGCCTCCTGGGCTGCACTCGCTGTGGCGTAGACTCTGACCTAGCGATAGTTTAGGGACAATCAGTTGTTTGAGTATTTATTTGTGCGCAATCTTCCAACTGTATTTCGCGCGAAGTAATGCCCTACAGCAAAAACAAAGAATGCTGTATCTGATTCTAGACTGGCAGAACTTTCATAGATATGTGAAAAATAGAGGTGGTATGTCTGAAATAGTAGCAACCTGTCATAAACATGGTAAGATCCAGTGCCAGATTAGTAGCATTTCCCTTCTGAGGTGTTTATACAACGTGAACCTATTTTTTAAGAATACTTTCCATTTTCAATTAATTGTATTCATGAGGTGCAACAAATCAGATTCAGAAATAAATGGCAATAGAATTTTAATAGAGATTGTTAAGATCTGGCTGTGACAGGCCAGAATACATAGTCATAAATAAAGTATACAGAAACCATAAATTAAGCCTTTTTCAAGCATTTTACTTAAAAATAAAAACAAAAAAAACTTTTTTTGTCAGTTACACAATTATTTTTGCTTCTTTTCACATCATGAATATTACACACTTTTGGTCCTTTGCAGAAACTAGTTTCAAACAGAGTTATAATAAGGATCCATCACTTTCACAAAAAAAATATATATACTCCCTGCAATAAGATGTAACACAAAAACATATTCAAACATAGATAAACAAATCTGACAGCTAAAAGAGAAAAAAACAAACTGTACACCTCAAGAGCGGACACTAAAACACATACTATAGTTTTTACATATATTTATACAGTCACTGTGAGCAA